>NC_057807.1:337138268-337151058 GCF_018294505.1 Triticum aestivum | reverse complement strand
TTGTATTACAAAGCAACAACATCGATACAACCAACGATAGGTGCTGGGGTGGAAGCAGCACAGGCACGCCCAAAAGAAAAGAAAGAGAAAACACAAAAGGAAAAAAAAATGCCGACAAAGGCGGATCAACGAAAACGAAGATGACTCGCAACCGCTGCGCCTGCCGGAGAATTCCACCACACTCCTAGCACCACGAAACGCCGCATACCAAGTAACACCTTCAAGAAGGAACGCGACGCTGCTACCGGACATGGCCTAGGGTTTCCCCTGGTACGCGAAGGGCCGTGGGAGGGAAGGGGGATATCCGACGCCCTTCAGGAAGGCACGGCGGCGCCCACGGGCGTCACCGCGTCGGTGCCGAACAAGCCGACAAGGATTTCTCCCAACCTCCAACCAACCACGACCCCAGACGATCCATCGCGCTCCACCATACTTGCCGTCCACCAATATGCGCCACCACGGACTCGCAATCACCATCGCCGTCTCACCGTGACAAGCGAAGCGAGACCGGCGGGATCGAGAGGAACCAGCCGGAAACGAGGAGCAGCAGGGTCAGCGGCCACGTGGGAGGGGACAACCTCCACCACCCTCGGCGGTGACCGACCGGACGTAGCTCAGGAGCAAACCAGGCACCCCTGCCCGGCCGAGCCCGAAGCGGGCTCGTGAAGCTCCCGTCGCTGCGCTGCAGTACACGCGCCACCGTCTCCGCCACCCCCAGCCCAAGCCTCACCTCCGTCCGCCGGAGATGACGCCGGAAAGCACACGCCAGGCCCACCCAGACCCAGATGGGGCCCAAAAGGGCCCAGATCTGGGCCGGAAGGGCGCCGCCGCCCGCCATCGCGCCGCCCTGCAGCCAAGCAGCCATGCCACCGCCACCTTGCCACCCGGAGCTGCGCCGCCTGCGAAGACGAGCCGCCACCGGATCCGACGCTGGCCTGAGTGCACCGCCGCCGGCGCCATCGCCCGAGCTACAGCGCCACGCGGGGAGGAAAAGAACGGGGCCGCCGCCGCCGGCATCACGCGAGCCAGGCCCGGAGGCCTACGCCGGCGGCGGCGGGAGGATAAAGGAGGAGGGGGCCGCTGGGAGGGGCAGGGAAGGGGAGCCCCCGGTCGCCTCGCTCGGGGAGGCGACGCGGGGGGTACGGGGGAGGAGGGGAGGGGGAGGGGGGCCGGGGCGCGCCCGCCGGCGGCCGGGGGCGGCGGGAGCGGGGGAGGGCGGCGGCGGGGGGGGGGGAACCCTAGCACTGTTTCCTGCAGCGAGCAGTCCTCTGGGAGGAGGGTAGACAGCCTTTTTCAATAGAAAGTTTACTGCATATCAATCTTTGCTTTTTCTTATCTAGGCTGCCGCGACAGGAGAGCAGAAAGCCGAGGTGGTCACAAATCACATTCTGAAGGTGCATGCGAATCAGCTACTTATTTTATAGCTCAGTTGTAGTTAACATAGAATTACACAGTTGTAATAGGAATGCTACCAAGTTCCTTTCTTCATGTCCCTTTCTTTAAGTTCACAGAAAGTTCTAGGAAATTAAGAAGTGACTACATTACTAATTCTTTGATTTTTTTTTAATTATGGAAGGTCTTGGGGTTGGATATCTGTGCCGATACACTGGTAGGCAATAATATGTTGAGAGGCATATCAGGAGGGCAAAAAAAGAGAGTAACTACAGGTAAATATAGCCTATGAGTAAGAAACCTACCAGATGCTTATGTGTTATTACGGAACTAAATTACTTCATACTTCTACACAATCCAACTCATCCATTCTCTGACATGGTTGTGCAGCTGAGATGCTTGTCACACCAGGACGAGCCCTTTTCATGGATGAGATATCAACTGGACTTGACAGCTCAACAACCTTCCAGATTGTGAACTCCATCCGACAAACAATCCACATTATTGGTGGAACAGCAGTCATTGCCTTGCTACAACCTGCACCAGAGACATATGAATTGTTTGATGATATAATTCTCCTCTCAGACGGTCAGGTTGTCTACAATGGCCCTCGAGAACATGTGCTCGAGTTCTTTCAATCAATGGGATTCAAATGTCCTGAGCGAAAAGGCGTAGCTGACTTCTTGCAAGAAGTGAGTGTCATCAAAGTTTATATGAAGCTTTCTCTAATTATGGATTTATTTTAAAAATGCATTATTGCGAAATACCTTCAAAATAAAAAATGTTAAATTTCTAGGAAATTTCACAAAATGCAAAGTGTGCTCACAAGTGGAATGAATGGAGCCACATATTTTAATATTACACAAAGTTTGCATCTTGGGCAAAATATGGCAAGCTGCAAAATTGATAGTTGTAGAAAACTCTGTCATAAGTTGGGAATTTTTCACCCCAAAATAACTTGGGATTTTCTTAATACCAGGATCATAATTGGCTACGATGTTTAAGTGTGACTGACTATAACTGGAAATTTGATAGGTTACATCAAGAAAAGATCAAGGACAATACTGGATAAACAGTGATGAGACATACCGATATGTTCCTGTTAAGGAGTTTGCGGAGGCATTTCAAGCTTTCCACGTTGGTCAAGCTATAAAGAGTGAGTTAGCAGTGCCGTTTGACAAGAATGGAAGTCATCCTGCAGCTCTGAAAACTTCACAATACGGTGCCAGCATGAAGGAACTACTCAAAGCTAATATCAACAGAGAGATACTGCTCATGAAAAGAAACTCCTTTGTGTATATATTCAAGGCCACCCAGGTGATGATTCTAAAAGGCAAAATCTACAAAAAGTTCAACACTACCTGATTTCGTTGTTATCCTAGAAAAGTATACAAGAACATAACATACATTTTCTTATTATTTCTCTTTATTCTTCAGTTGACACTCATGGCGATCATCGCAATGACTGTCTTTCTGCGCATCAATATGCATCATGACTCGGTGACAGATGGAGGGATATACATGGGTGCTCTCTTCTTTGGGATTTTGATGATCATGTTCAATGGTTTAGCAGAAGTAGGTCTAACTATTGCAAAGCTCCCTGTTTTTTTCAAGCAACGGAATCTTCTCTTCTTTCCAGCATGGACATACACGTTGCCGTCATGGCTCATTAAGACCCCTCTCTCCTTGCTCAATGTAACAATTTGGGTCGGCATAACATACTATGGCATTGGATTTGATCCCAACGTACAGAGGTAAGGGTGGAACTCTAACATACATGATCTTTCTTAATGTATTGCAGAAGCTAATGAAAACAATGCAATGCTACAGATTTTTTAGGCAGTTCCTGCTGCTCTTTTTAATGAACGAGGCATCGTCTGGACTCTTTCGCTTCATTGCTGGTCTTGCAAGGCATCAGGTTGTTTCAAGCACCCTCGGTTCCTTCTGCATACTAATTTTTATGCTCACTGGTGGATTCGTCCTGGCAAGAGGTATGCAAAAGTAGCTAAGCTAAAGTCGAAAACTGATTTTGAAGTGTCCACCTAAGAACACCTGGACTAAATTTCCTCAGTTCAGTTACTTTTTCCTCATTGGATGTGGTATCTGTGAATCATAGATTAAATCATTCCTTTGATTTAACAGAGAATGTAAAGAAATGGTGGATATGGGGGTACTGGATATCACCCCTGATGTACGCACAAAATGCACTATCGGTGAATGAGTTCCTAGGTCACAGCTGGAACAAGGTAAATAGACTTTTGTGAAAAAGGATAAACAATCATCTTTCTGAATATGTCTGGCTAAAGCATATTGTTACTGCTATACTACAGACAATCCCCGGTTTCAAGGAACCACTTGGAAACCTAGTTCTGAAATCTCGAGGGGTCTTTCCTGATACGAAGTGGTACTGGATTGGTGCTGGTGCCTTGCTCGGATATGTGCTACTATTTAATATCCTCTATACCGTCTGCCTCACATTCCTCGACCGTGAGTCAGAAATAACTTGTATTTAGAATGCAAATAGGTAGCTAATTTTGCAATTTCAAAAAACAATGCTGTAAATTCTAATCTCATACATTCTCCTATCTGCAGCATTTGACAGCAACCAGCCAACAGTATCTGAAGAAACATTGAAGATAAAACAAGCTAATCTCACTGGTGAAATTTTAGAAGAATCATCGAGAGGACGGGTTAACAACAGTACAATAGCATCTAGAGGTACTTACCGATTCCATACTCATCAATTTGAAGAAGATATAACATAATGGCCAAGTGGCAAAGCTCAATAAATTTGACTTCCTAGCCTGATAGTTGAGGTATAATTTAAAATTACCACTTGCATATGTCTACCAGATACTGAGGATGGGAGCAATGATGAATCAACTTCCAATCATGCAACAGTGAATTCTAGTCCAGGCAAGAAAGGAATGGTCCTCCCTTTTGTGCCTCTCTCCATCACATTCGATGATATAAAATACAGTGTAGACATGCCACAGGTATTTTCTTTTTGAAAATTCTATAAAGTACAGATACGTACAATATATGGAACATAAATGAGTGAAAATATCATGCGTAACTCCTTTATCCAACAAAAAATGTAGGAAATTAAAGCACAAGGTGTGGCAGAGAGTCGGTTGGAACTACTGAAGGGTATCAGTGGTTCATTTAGGCCAGGAGTGCTTACAGCTCTTATGGGTGTCAGTGGTGCCGGTAAGACAACACTGATGGATGTGTTGGCTGGACGGAAGACCAGTGGATACATAGAGGGCAACATTACAATCTCTGGTTATCCAAAGAAGCAAGAAACTTTTGCTCGTGTATCGGGATACTGTGAGCAGAACGACATTCATTCACCAAATGTGACCGTCTATGAGTCTCTTGCATTCTCTTCATGGCTCCGATTACCTGCCAATGTTGATTCCTCGACAAGAAAGGTTTGCAAAGAACAATTTGCTTTTTTTGAATGTTTTCATAGTATACGAGTATATATATTTATTACAAAACTGTATGAAACATGATTAAGTGAGAAAACTAATATTGCAACTGATTATGTTCCGTAAAACAAATTGGCAACTGATCTTAAATGTTGTGCGATATAAAATATAAAATCGATAACTGTAGAATTCAGATTCACCGAAATGATTCAGACAGATATTTTGACGTGACTGTTGATCACATTTATGTACTAGTCATATCTTGGCAAGGGCGACAATACCTGCTGACTGCTCTAACACATGAAACCTGGTCTGCAGATGTTCATTGATGAGGTCATGGAATTGGTGGAACTCTCCCCCTTAAGAGATGCATTGGTTGGATTACCTGGTGTGAGTGGATTGTCGACTGAGCAAAGGAAAAGGCTAACAATAGCAGTGGAGCTGGTTGCTAACCCTTCCATCATTTTCATGGACGAACCAACATCTGGACTTGATGCACGGGCAGCAGCCATTGTCATGAGGGCAATAAGGAATACTGTAGATACAGGACGGACAGTTGTTTGCACCATTCATCAACCAAGCATCGACATATTTGAGTCTTTTGATGAGGTAATAAATGCAGTGCCTACATGTAGTAAAGAAAAAAAACAGTAAGCAACACACAGACAATTCATACTGTTTATCAACGCATTTAATACCTGATGATCCTGTGTGTCTTTGTAGCTCTTCCTGATGAAACGAGGAGGTGAAGAGATTTATGTAGGTCCACTAGGCCGGCACTCATGTGAACTGATTAGATATTTTGAGGTGACGGAAGAGAACATAAATTAGTGCATGTTTATATATGCAGCCTCGCACCTAACAAAAATGTTACTGAATTGTTTTCCTTCGGTTCTACACAGGCTACTGAAGATGTCAGAAAGATTAAAGACGGTTACAATCCTTCAACATGGATGCTGGAAGTGACTAGTGCAACACAAGAACAGATGACTGGGATTAACTTCAGTCAAGTATACAAGAATTCTGAACTATATCGGTAGGCTTCTGGTTGCATTACTTCATGATTTAATAACTAAAGAATGAAAGACTGAAAAATATTGATTTAAGCTATGAAATCTTATATTTCGAAACAAAGAGCAAAAATCAACATTCTCTTCAGCATGTTTAAAGTTTAAACTAGTATTTAAGAGGGAGATCTCTAAACTACAAAACACCAGAATATTTTCGGACAAATATGCATTACAAACAACATTGAAATCATATATGGCCCATTTTAAAAGCATGACAACACTAGTATCATACTAATATTCAGTTTAATCTTCTGCAACTGAATAGTGTCTTAAATGTGCACTAATATTGTCGGTTTTGTTGCATTTCAGGAGGAACAAAAATCTAATAAAGGAGCTAAGCACACCTCCTGAAGGTTCAAGCGACCTATCCTTTCCAACCCAATACTCACAAACTTTCCTCACACAGTCTTTTGCTTGCCTGTGGAAGCAAAGCCTGTCATACTGGAGAAACCCTCCATATACAGCTGTCAAGTACTTCTATACTACAGTGATTGCACTGTTGTTTGGGACAATGTTCTGGGGCATTGGCAAAAAAAGGTAAGATAATATGTAATAAAAGAAAGTACAAAATAATACATGGTATTTGTTGAGATTACATATGGTTCTTACCTTCAAAATTCACTAGAAACATTTTACTCTTGCAGACACAATCAACAGGACTTGTTCAATGCCATGGGTTCCATGTATTCCTCAGTTTTGTTCATGGGGGTGCAGAACTCTGCCTCAGTTCAGCCAGTTGTGGCTGTTGAGCGCACGGTCTTTTACAGGGAAAGAGCGGCTCACATGTACTCACCTTTGCCATATGCATTGGGACAGGTAAATTTTACTTTGCATTAACTTTCGTCTGTAGTTATGTTATATGCCAAGTAAAAACAAGACTAGGAAGCTCAACAAACAGATGGCATCACATTCTCATGTAAAACATAATAAACAGATGCAAACGAGGCTTCATAAAAGGTTTCAGATAATATTGAATTACAGCCAGAAAAGATGGTACAGATAGTTAAAACAAATCCCCTAAGTGGAAAGCAACGGTAAAACAATAAGAGCCCTAACATTCTTCCCTTTGCAGGTTGCAATTGAACTTCCATACATCTTTGTTCAGTCCTTAATATATGGTGTGCTAGTATATGCTATGATTGGGTTCGAGTGGACAGCTGTCAAATTCTTTTGGTACCTGTTCTTCATGTACTTCACTCTAGCTTATTTCACATTTTACGGAATGATGTCGGTGGGCCTGACTCCAAACTACAACGTTGCCTCTGTTGCTTCCACGGCATTCTATGCTCTCTGGAACCTTTTCTCAGGATTTATTACACCAAGAACTGTAAGTATACTATTTGCTCTCAGTGTTTTAACTTCCTATTCTTCCACCTCTATAACCAATAACCAAATTTTGCTCCTTCTTTTACTAATATTATGCAAGCTCTTATTCAAAAAGTAATATTATGTGAACTGGCTACTTTCCTCTACAGAGAATCCCGATATGGTGGAGATGGTACTACTGGCTCAGCCCTATTGCATGGACACTGAATGGTCTGGTCACTTCACAGTTTGGAGACGTAACCGAAAAGTTTGATAATGGCGTGCGGGTATCCGATTTTGTAGAAAGCTATTTTGGGTACCATCATGACTTCTTGTGGGTGGTCGCTGTGGTGGTCGTCTCATTCGCTCTTCTCTTTGCTTTCCTATTCGGGCTCTCAATCAAGCTATTCAACTTCCAAAAGAGATGAGTGATCAATGAAGAACATATCCAAGTTTGACCAAAGCCCACTAAGCAGAGATAGTACAATAGGACTACGTCCTTGTAATTGTATTGGAGACATGTGAATAGTAGCATAGCATATATTTTGAGAGCACAGTGCCCATATCGAATGTATAGTGACAGTGCACATTGTGCCCAGTGCCCTAGGAGTACAGTTTTGCAAGTTGTATAAATCAAGTAATTTGCCACACCGTTGATTTGCTCTAACACCTTTGGAGCGCTCACAAAACAAAATGGTGGCATGCTGTACTCGAAATTTGACCAATAGAACTGACACGGATACCGAAATTCGCACAAGCTGTCAGGAATCGTGGGGGGAAACCATACACGGGTTCAATTTATGAACCTTCCGGATGACCGATTGCACTGAAATTCGAACACCAATTGAACTAGATAAGAGCTCGATCCACGAAAATGGTAAAATCGCGCTCGCTGTTTCTCAGCGCAGAAGGTACGCAAGGCGTCGCGAAGAGGCGAAACATATGCGGCCATTAGCGGTGGGGAGGAAACTCACCAGCGTGACGAGGCGATCGACGGACGACATGGAGCCCCGGCGGTGCTCGACGGAATGCCAACGAGAAAATGGAGATTTCTCGCGTTCAGAATGCTTTGCTGAGCTAGTGCGGCCGGCCCTGACCCACTTCAAACCTCGGCCCATTCAGCACCGGTGTTTTTGGACCAGACCTTAATCGACCGGATAGTTAGCACTACGGCCCACCTACAACTGGTATCCATTTCTCAGCGAAAAAAAATCCTACAAGCCTACAACTACGGAATTTCCTATTCACCGCTTATTGCGGCAAGTTGCCGCGCTTTCGCACAGGGCGCAGCTCATCCTGGGCCGGCCCATTTGCGGTCGTTTCCCTTTTCGCGAGAAAACAGCAAAAAACTGCTAGCGCTAGGGATTGAATCCAGTACCTTCTATACATGTATACACCACACTAACCACCCCGACTGACTAGATCAGCTTGAAGAGGTTCAACGCGAAACATAGACAAACACACAGCAGCGACAAAACTTAAAACCAGTTCATGGAATTTTCCAAAAAACTTTTGTTCCTTCTACTGTTTTTTTCGGGTTTTCTTCAGTCTTTTTCTATTATTTCGTTTTCTTTTCTTTTAAGTTAAAATATTTTACAGAATTTTGAAAAAAAATCTTGTTGTCAAAATTTGTTCATATTTTTGAAATAATGTTCACATTGCCAAAAAAAATTCACAATTTCAAAAAATGTTCCTGTTTTCATACTTTTGGTTACAATTCAAAAAGATGTTCCAAATTCCAAAAAAAAATTACATTTATAAAAATTTGTTCTCAGTTTACAAAATTTTTGGAATTTCGAAATTTGTTCATCGCTTCAAAAAATGTTCTTGGAGTTTTGTTCATGTTCTGAAAAATGTTCAAAATTTTCAAAGAAAATTATGTAGAAAAAGGCTGGGAGTTTCAATAATTTGTTCGCACTTTTAAAAAAATGTTCACATTTTCAGAAGGAAATGTTCTCAGTTTTAAATTTTGTTTGTGTTCTGAAAAAAGTTTACAATTTTAAATTTTGTTCATTTTTCTAAAAAAATGTTCTGAATTTACAAATTTGTTTGTTTATTCAAAGAAAATTATGTTCAAATTTCGTGTTTTTCGAAATTTGTTCAAAATTTCAAATGTTGTTCAGAATTTCAGTTTTCTGTTCTCGTTTCTCAAAATTTTCTGTTACAAATTTGTTCGTAGTTTTGAAAAATGTTCTCATTTGTAATTTTTGAATTTTTTAGCAAACATTAAGTTTTATCAATGTGGTTGTTGTTTCTTATATCTAGCACTGGAGCTAGTTGGCCGCAGTGGCTAGCATAATGAGGGCTGGACCGCAAGGTCGCCGGTTCGAATCCCAGCGCTAGCATTTTTCTTTTTTCGCATTTTAGCATCTCGCAAATGGGCCGGCCCAGGTTTGGCCACGCTTTTGCGAAACGTCGGCATTTTGACGCAGCTAGCGTCACATAGGAGCTCCCTACAACTACTGTACTGTCCAAACTATTGCAAGTGTTATTTGGGTGAAGATTTATTTTTTTAGGGAAATTGCCATCGCTTTATTTAAGAACCAACGCTCGGAATGTGATCCGAAATTACATCCAAGATACAGTCCAGGGGGACACCAAACAAGCTATTACGTAAACCCTCCTCAACTCCTACTCTTGCTAATTTATGCGCGGCGACATCCGCAAATCTACTAACCCAAGAAACTCTAAACTCCACACGCGAGGCAAGCATCTGCTTGATCTCTCTGATCCACAGATCGGACACCGAAAGGTCCGGTTGCTCCTGCGTGATCCTTTGCACAGCTAACATGTTGTCAAGCTCGACATGTACCCGTTCGATGTTCAATTCCAGCGCCACCTGCAGAGCCTGCTTACAAGCTAAGATCTCAGTAGTTTCAGGGTCAGATATGTGTGTGAAGTGGTAGCAGAGACTAGCAATAAAAGCTCCATTGTGATCCCTCATCACTGCTCCACCTCCATGTGACGCCCCCGATTTAATCGTACACTAATCATGCACGCAAATGTGTACGATCAAGATCAGGGACTCACGGGAAGATATCACAACACAACTCTACAAATAAAATAAGTCATACAAGCATCATAATACAAGCCAGGGGCCTCGAGGGCTCGAATACAAGTGCTCGATCATAGACGAGTCAGCGGAAGCAGCAATATCTGAGTACAGACATAAGTTAAACAGGGTGCCATAAGATGGCTAGCACAAACTGGGATACAGATCGAAAGAGGCGCAGGCCTCCTGCCTGGGATCCTCCTAACTACTCCTGGACGTCGTCAGCGGGCTGCAAGTAGTAGTAGGCAACTCCGGTGTAGTAGTCGTCGTCAACGGTGGCGTCTGGCTCCAGGGCTCCAGCATCTGGTTGCGACAACCAGAAAGAAAGGAAAGGGGAAAAAAAAAGGGGGGAGAAAGCAACCGTGAGTACTCATCCAAAGTACTCGCAAGCAAGGATCTAAACTACATATGCATGGGTATATGTGTAAGGAGGCCATATCAGTGGACTGAACTGCAGAATGCCAGAATAAGAGGGGGATAGCTAGTCCTATCGAAGACTACGCTTCTGGCAGCCTCCGTCTTGCATCAAGTAAAAGAGAGTAGATTGAAGTCCTCCAAGTAGCATCTTCAAGTAGCATCTCCAAGCAGCATCGCATAGCATAATCCTACCCGGCGATCCTCTCCTCGTCGCCCTGCGGAAAAGCGATCACCGGGTTGTCTGTGGAACTTGGAAGGGTGTGTTTTATTAAGTATCCGGTTCTAGTTGTCATAAGGTCAAGGTACAACTCCAAGTCGTCCTGTTACCGAAGATCACGGCTATTCGAATAGATTAACTTCCCTGCAGGGGTGCACCACATAGCCCAACACGCTCGATCCCATTTGGCCGGACACACTTTCCTGGGTCATGCCCGGCCTCGGAAGATCAACACGTCGCAGCCCCACCTAGGCAAAACAGAGAGGCCAGCACGCCGGTCTAAACCTAAGCGCACAGGGGTCTGGGCCCATCGCCCATAGCACACCTGCACGTTGCGAGGGCGGCCGAAAGCAGACCTAGCCTAGTGGCGTTCCAGTCCAATTCGGCGCGCGCCGCTCCGTCGCTGACGTCTGAAGTGCTTCGGCTGATACCACGACGTCGGGATACCCATAACTACTCCCACGTAGATGGTTAGTGCGTATAGGCTCGTAGCCAGACTCAGATCAAATACCAAGATCTCGTTAAGCGTGTTAAGTATCCGCGAATGCCGAACAGGGCCAGGCCCACCTGTCTCCTAGGTGGTCTCAACCTGCCCTGCCGCTCCGCCACAGAGTAATAGTCGGGGGCCGTCGGGAACCCAGGCCCACCTCTACCGGGATGGAGCCACCTATCCTTTCAGCCCCCTCGTCAGAATCACTTGCGGGTACTCAATGAGCTGACCCGACTTTAGTCACCATCTGCAAAGTATGTATGTATGTATAGTATATACCCGTGATCACCTCCCAAGTGATCACGGCCCGATAGTATAGCAAGGCAGACTGACAAGAATGTAGGGCCAATGATGATAAACTAGCATCCTATACTAAGCATTTAGGATTGCAGGTAAGGTATTAACAGATGTAGCGACAATGTCAGGCTATGCATCAGAATAGGATTAACGGAAAGCAGTAACATGCTACACTACTCTAATGCAAGCAGTATAGAGTAGAATAGGCGATATCTGGTGATCAAGGGGGGGGGGCTTGCCTGGTTGCTCTGGCAAGAGAGAGGGGTCGTCAACTCCGTAGTCGAACTGGGCAGCAGCAGCGTCGGTCTCGTAGTCTACCGGAGAGAAGAGGGGGAAGAAACAATGAATACCAAGTAAACAGATGCATATCGATGCATGACATGTCAAGAAGCGATGCTAGGCGCGCCCTAACGTGGTATAAGGTGGTACTGGTTAAGGGGGGAATCATCCGGGAAAGTATTCCCGGTGTTTCGTGTTTTCGGGCAGAGGAGCCGGAGGGGGAAAGTTGCGGGTTCGATAGGTTAGGGGGGTGTGGCGGACGAACGGACTGCGTATCCGGAATCGTCTCGTCGTTCTGAGCAACTTTCATGTTGAAAATATTTTAATCCGGATTACGGATTAAAAGATATGATTTTTAAAAGATTTTATTAATTTCTGGAATTTAATTAATTATTTAATTAATTCGAAAATGCATTTATGACATCAGCATGATGTCATGCTGACGTCAGCAGTCAACAGGGTTGACTGAGTCAACCCTGACGTGTGGGTCCCACTGGTCATTGACTGTTTAACCTAATCAGCGTTTAACTAATCTAACTACTGTTTAATTAACCTAATTAGTTAATTAGGTTAATCTAATTATGATTAATTAACTTAATTAATTCCTTAATTAATTGATTTATTTAATTATTATTTATTTAATTATTTTTATCAATATTATTTTTTTTTTCTTTTTTTTTAAACGTTTCTGGGGCTGGGGCCCGCTAGTCAGTGGCCCAGAGGGCATCGGACCCCACCCGGCAGTGGCCCAGGAGGCCGACCGGGCGCGGGTGCGGGCGCTCGCCCGAACGGGCGTGGGCGCTGCGGGCGCAGCCCAGCAAGGCGTCGCGGGGCGCC
>NC_057807.1:337130327-337136477 GCF_018294505.1 Triticum aestivum | reverse complement strand
ACAGGGTGTACAAGAGAGTCAGGTTTCGATCCTGTGAAACTGTGGGTTATGGGCCCACCATGTGGTTCTTTTTTTTATATATATAATAGGAGTAGTGACATCTTGCACGGTCATGATAGCAAGGCATGGCAGGGAGTACCATGTCAGCTATGTCGGCAACAACGTTGGTACCAAGGGCGAGGGACGAAGAGAACCATTTTCCTGCTCGTTGAAACGAGGCGGACCAATAGGCAAGGTTCCCGTCCATCGGTGGTTACCGGAATGTCATCATCAATAGTAACAAGGTCCTACTGACAGAGTTGTACATCGAGGTATATACATAAGCAGGAGAATATTACTGCTTAGATCCTATAGATCACAAGAAAGGTTAAACCAACAAT
Source organism: Triticum aestivum (assembly GCF_018294505.1). Classification (NCBI taxonomy): domain Eukaryota; kingdom Viridiplantae; phylum Streptophyta; class Magnoliopsida; order Poales; family Poaceae; genus Triticum; species Triticum aestivum. The sequence continues at coordinate 337,136,097 of NC_057807.1, read as the reverse complement.
GGAAGGAAAATATGATCATCAGATTAAACAGAACAATGGAAAGGAAAATGTGTTTAAACACATATTTCAGGGGTATACCCTTCCTAATGACAAGCAGAGCATGATATCCATGACAGGATATAAAGTAGAAAACCATTTAGGTAAGGGGGAAGGAATCTCATGATATTACCCATACAACGGTGTTAGGATAAGTGATAAATAGAATTTAGCATCGTGCTTCAAATGTTCCTGTTGAAGATCGGAGTACCATCGACATGCTTCGAGATAGCATTGACATGGTCTTCAGGTGAAGATCAGACTTTAGAAATACGAAGGATCCATCAGGAATAACTTGTAGAATAAGTCTTACAGTTTCCTCATGGGCGAATGGATAACCTTGCTGAAAAGGAATCTATAATGATAGGTCCTCCAGCCGGGGGGGGGTGCTAGGCATGACATCATGTTACCGGGTCATCAAAGGATCAACTTCATGACTCTTGGAAAATTGTCCCAACCATCATATCTGATGGAGATTCAGATATGAGGGGTGTCAGGATACCTCAGGCTCAGGATGCCTGAGAAGAAAGGTGCAACACAAATTGACGGGATGACACTGTAAGATTCTCGGGAAATGAACTAAGAAGTGATTTCCGTTAACAAGAGTTCATCATTAACCCAAGGAGAGGATGATGAGGTGGCTGATGGACTCAGCGACAATTCACCAAGATTCCCAAAGATGGATTCCCACCATTAAGTGAACAAGGAGATAACATTTGTCAGATCAACTGATATAAGGAAGTATGCTCGAGGAAAACATACACAATTAAACATTGGTTGAAGGGTGCGCCCGAAGTACGGGTTGGGTTGCACGACCAATGTTAGAATGGTGATTCAATTAGCGAAGGACTTAGAATGAACTATCGCCCATTCACTTCAAAGCAATAAGGTTGCTAGGAGTTTAGAATTCACACGTCATAGCTCCAATGTCGGTATTCCGGTTGAAAACAATACGAGGACCAAGGAATGAACGAAGATGGCAAGAAGTATTATGATATCAAGAATTATTAAGAGGTGGTGAAATTCTCACCACATTCTTGACAAAAAGAGATGGTAATACTTCCGAGGTAAGGAAGATCAATTGCTGGACAGCAAGAAACTCAAGGTATAACACCAAACATGAACAAGCTTGTGTTGGTGGGAAGGCAATAAAGTGGTCGATGATAATACAATTCATCGAGGCAAGGATGGTATTTCTCATCATGAATCCAATTGATATCCTGGAAGAGCTCATAATGCTCATGATGATCACGACACATTTGTCAAGAGATCTCATGAAGATGTAATCGATCGGCGATGACATCAAGTTGAAAGGGGTGATGAAGCGAAAGGTTATTGGAACCATGGGTAAGACACAAACTCGAACTCAAGCTTGTTGTTCAAGGCGAAATGATATGACGATGAGGATCGACGTAAGGTTAGTTCATCGTCGAAAATTGTGCTCCGAGAAGAAGGACCGGGTAGCACAGTTAAAATGATCACGCCATTGGGTACAAACTCGTACTTATAGAAGCTTACGAAAGAGTTGTTGAACCGTAAAGCGGACTCGGTTCAGTTATCGGTGTCTTTGAGTGTCCAATAACTCAGAGCCCGCGAAAAATTGGAATCAGTGGGAAGGTAGCACTTGATGAAGAACTCATAAAAAGTTATGCAGTTCCCTGATAATCTCGAGATACCAGGGGGGTAATACTCGACACAAGATCAAAGTAAAGGTTGGACTGGTGTATTGATCCATAGAAGACAATTATTTTGACTTGTCCGAGAAAGGAGAACAAAGAAGAACAATCATGGTCGGAACCACGGTTGAAAAAGGCCAGATCCTAGATATAAGATGAACTTATACCAAAGGAATAATTATTTTTACGAGCAGCTTCCATGATAAGTTATACATCGTGTCCCTGGGCATGAACGCAAGGTTCAAGGTCGACTCCCACTTCTTCAATGTATAACCTTCCATTCACTATTCGCTTTGATAAAGGCATTAGTGTTGAAAGTTTTACCTGGTGAAATACCAGATGAGTATGACTCGTGAAAACTTCCGGGTTCACACTGATGAGGGAAGGGGTTGGTTCAATCCCCTCGGGGCTTCTTACGAACATATACCATAAGCTTCAAGAGTAAATATCATCAGCCCGAAAGCAGAGCGTGGTTGACAAAAGGAAAGGATACAATTTACCAAAGGCATTATGTATCGGAGAAAGAACTCACAAAGTGATTAATTATGAAGGACACTGTCGGGTAATAATCCAACAGTGGATATGGCGATCCAAAATGGGGCTGATATGAGTATCGATACCCAATCAGAGGAAGAAAGATTGCAAATGCATCGGTTTATAGAACATCTGAATAGTTCAATGCTTAATTAGCGAAGTAATTATGATTTTCAAATCGAGGGATCAGGAGCAAATGCTCTGATCAAGGATGGATAAGCTGAATAGACTTAGGGGTACAATCGACGACAATTGGATTGGTCGAGAACCAATTCCAGTTAAAAGAATGGCAGCTCAGCCGGAAAAGTAACTTATAAGGATCAGAGATGATTGCGTGTATTCGCAAACATATTGAGTCAACAGACTCAAAAAGATAATGACAAGGAATGTCAATAAGACTACGAGAGTTATGGGATTAACCATAATGCAAGCAAGCAAGAATTTCAAGAGCCAAAGGCTCCAGAGGATTTTCGGAAGATCGAATATTATTTTGAAGACTTTTGTGAAACACAAGAACAACTGGGGATGAGCGGATACTCGGAAGGTGCGAGAAGTTATTCTTAGGGGTATTCAGGTGGCAAAGAACTGCAAGGCAGTAGGCACAAAATATTCTCAGGGTATCTTGTAATAACAAGATCGACTGAGAATAAAAGTAAGCACGACAGGTGTAAGTATTTATCCATAGGGATATTTCAGTGGTAGGGAATTGCAAAGGCAACGGGCATAAGGTCTCAAGAGAAAATCGGAGAGTATCTTCGAAATCTTCTGGTGCAGTCGGTGATCATCTGGACTGAAGGGCCTCTCCGGGAGAAAGTATTTTCGAGAACCTAAAGTTAGATTTTTTTAAAAAAAATCGTTTAACCCGAATAGAAGAGAGTTCAGAATCCCAGAGTAAAGGTCGAGGAGTAAAAGATCCTAGTACCACCCAATGGCGACGTGGGCCCATGGGCCGCACAGCCATGTTAGTAAAAGTTTTGCAATGTCTAGACTCGACTTCGGCCAAGGAGTGTGGAATGGGGATTCCTACAGGCAGTCGGCTCTGATACCAACTTGTGACGCCCCCGATTTAATCGTACACTAATCATGCACGCAAATGTGTACGATCAAGATCAGGGACTCACGGGAAGATATCACAACACAACTCTACAAATAAAATAAGTCATACAAGCATCATAATACAAGCCAGGGGCCTCGAGGGCTCGAATACAAGTGCTCGATCATAGACGAGTCAGCGGAAGCAGCAATATCTGAGTACAGACATAAGTTAAACAGGGTGCCATAAGATGGCTAGCACAAACTAGGATACAGATCGAAAGAGGCGCAGGCCTCCTGCCTGGGATCCTCCTAACTACTCCTGGACGTCGTCAGCGGGCTGCAAGTAGTAGTAGGCAACTCCGGTGTAGTAGTCGTCGTCAACGGTGGCGTCTGGCTCCAGGGCTCCAGCATCTGGTTGCGACAACCAGAAAGAAAGGAAAGGGGAAAAAAAGGGGGGGAGAAAGCAACCGTGAGTACTCATCCAAAGTACTCGCAAGCAAGGATCTAAACTACATATGCATGGGTATATGTGTAAGGAGGCCATATCAGTGGACTGAACTGCAGAATGCCAGAATAAGAGGGGGATAGCTAGTCCTATCGAAGACTACGCTTCTGGCAGCCTCCGTCTTGCATCAAGTAAAAGAGAGTAGATTGAAGTCCTCCAAGTAGCATCTTCAAGTAGCATCTCCAAGCAGCATCGCATAGCATAATCCTACCCGGCGATCCTCTCCTCGTCGCCCTGCGGAAAAGCGATCACCGGGTTGTCTGTGGAACTTGGAAGGGTGTGTTTTATTAAGTATCCGGTTCTAGTTGTCATAAGGTCAAGGTACAACTCCAAGTCGTCCTGTTACCGAAGATCACGGCTATTCGAATAGATTAACTTCCCTGCAGGGGTGCACCACATAGCCCAACACGCTCGATCCCATTTGGCCGGACACACTTTCCTGGGTCATGCCCGGCCTCGGAAGATCAACACGTCGCAGCCCCACCTAGGCAAAACAGAGAGGCCAGCACGCCGGTCTAAACCTAAGCGCACAGGGGTCTGGGCCCATCGCCCATAGCACACCTGCACGTTGCGAGGGCGGCCGAAAGCAGACCTAGCCTAGTGGCGTTCCAGTCCAATTCGGCGCGCGCCGCTCCGTCGCTGACGTCTGAAGTGCTTCGGCTGATACCACGACGTCGGGATACCCATAACTACTCCCACGTAGATGGTTAGTGCGTATAGGCTCGTAGCCAGACTCAGATCAAATACCAAGATCTCGTTAAGCGTGTTAAGTATCCGCGAATGCCGAACAGGGCCAGGCCCACCTGTCTCCTAGGTGGTCTCAACCTGCCCTGCCGCTCCGCCACAGAGTAATAGTCGGGGGCCGTCGGGAACCCAGGCCCACCTCTACCGGGATGGAGCCACCTGTCCTTTCAGCCCCCTCGTCAGAATCACTTGCGGGTACTCAATGAGCTGACCCGACTTTAGTCACCATCTGCAAAGTATGTATGTATGTATGTATAGTATATACCCGTGATCACCTCCCAAGTGATCACGGCCCGATAGTATAGCAAGGCAGACTGACAAGAATGTAGGGCCAATGATGATAAACTAGCATCCTATACTAAGCATTTAGGATTGCAGGTAAGGTATCAACAGATGTAGCGACAATGTCAGGCTATGCATCAGAATAGGATTAACGGAAAGCAGTAACATGCTACACTACTCTAATGCAAGCAGTATAGAGTAGAATAGGCGATATCTGGTGATCAAGGGGGGGGGCTTGCCTGGTTGCTCTGGCAAGAGAGAGGGGTCGTCAACTCCGTAGTCGAACTGGGCAGCAGCAGCGTCGGTCTCGTAGTCTACCGGAGAGAAGAGGGGGAAGAAACAATGAATACCAAGTAAACAGATGCATATCGATGCATGACATGTCAAGAAGCGATGCTAGGCGCGCCCTAACGTGGTATAAGGTGGTACTGGTTAAGGGGGGAATCATCCGGGAAAGTATTCCCGGTGTTTCGTGTTTTCGGGCAGAGGAGCCGGAGGGGGAAAGTTGCGGGTTCGATAGGTTAGGGGGGTGTGGCGGACGAACGGACTGCGTATCCGGAATCGTCTCATCGTTCTGAGCAACTTTCATGTTGAAAATATTTTAATCCGGATTACGGATTAAAAGATATGATTTTTAAAAGATTTTATTAATTTCTGGAATTTAATTAATTATTTAATTAATTCGAAAATGCATTTATGACATCAGCATGATGTCATGCTGACGTCAGCAGTCAACAGGGTTGACTGAGTCAACCCTGACGTGTGGGTCCCACTGGTCATTGACTGTTTAACCTAATCAGCGTTTAACTAATCTAACTACTGTTTAATTAACCTAATTAGTTAATTAGGTTAATCTAATTATGATTAATTAACTTAATTAATTCCTTAATTAATTGATTTATTTAATTATTATTTATTTAATTATTTTTATCAATATTATTTTTTTTTCTTTTTTTTT
>NC_057807.1:337129469-337130317 GCF_018294505.1 Triticum aestivum | reverse complement strand
TCAACTCCGTAGTCGAACTGGGCAGCAGCAGCGTCGGTCTCGTAGTCTACCGGAGAGAAGAGGGGGAAGAAACAATGAATACCAAGTAAACAGATGCATATCGATGCATGACATGTCAAGAAGCGATGCTAGGCGCGCCCTAACGTGGTATAAGGTGGTACTGGTTAAGGGGGGAATCATCCGGGAAAGTATTCCCGGTGTTTCGTGTTTTCGGGCAGAGGAGCCGGAGGGGGAAAGTTGCGGGTTCGATAGGTTAGGGGGGTGTGGCGGACGAACGGACTGCGTATCCGGAATCGTCTCGTCGTTCTGAGCAACTTTCATGTTGAAAATATTTTAATCCGGATTACGGATTAAAAGATATGATTTTTAAAAGATTTTATTAATTTCTGGAATTTAATTAATTATTTAATTAATTCGAAAATGCATTTATGACATCAGCATGATGTCATGCTGACGTCAGCAGTCAACAGGGTTGACTGAGTCAACCCTGACGTGTGGGTCCCACTGGTCATTGACTGTTTAACCTAATCAGCGTTTAACTAATCTAACTACTGTTTAATTAACCTAATTAGTTAATTAGGTTAATCTAATTATGATTAATTAACTTAATTAATTCCTTAATTAATTGATTTATTTAATTATTATTTATTTAATTATTTTTATCAATATTATTTTTTTTTTCTTTTTTTTTAAACGTTTCTGGGGCTGGGGCCCGCTAGTCAGTGGCCCAGAGGGCATCGGACCCCACCCGGCAGTGGCCCAGGAGGCCGACCGGGCGCGGGTGCGGGCGCTCGCCCGAACGGGCGTGGGCGCTGCGGGCGCAGCCCAGCAAGGCGTCGCGGGGCGCC